>NW_027070240.1:278033-291511 GCF_002906115.3 Quercus suber
TAGTTTAGTTTAAAACAAATTGTTTATATATAATATTTTTTTGCAAGATTGATATATAAATATATATATATATATATATTTATATATATATATATATATATATATATATATATTTTTGGCAAGTCAGGGTGGTCTTGTAACCACCCTCGCTTAGTATTCATCTTGCTTCCATCTCTGAAATTGTAACATCATTTATGGAACAATTTTCTGGCTTAATTTCAGAAACCTCTAATGGTTTTTCTTGAACAATGTTGATAAGATATGCAGGTTGTTTTGGAGGAAGGAGTTGAACAGTTTCACTTGAAAGCATAGTTGCAACATCTAGCATGGTAGGTCTATCTGTTGCCTGGTCTTGTACGCATAAAAGACCAACATGAATGCATCTCAATATTTCAGATGAAGGGGATGACTCATCTATTATTGTTGGGTCTATTAGCTCCAAACCTTTCCCTTCATTCCATAACTGCCATGCCTGATACAAGACCAGTTGTACACACAATGTTAACTATTATACTCAAAATCTCGTGTATAAATTTAGAAGAGTTAATTGAGAAACTTACATATCCTATAAGGTTGAGCGGATACTCAGAGTAATAGCAACTATTATTTTTCTTGCTGCTCACGATTTCCAATAGTAGGACTCCATAGCTGAATACATCAGTTTTTATTGAAAGAACACCATTCATGGCATACTCTGGAGACATATAACCACTGAAATAATAATTGACCAATAAAATTTAGTGTATGAATAAGCACATATATGCATACACTCAAATAGAATTAAATTTTGCTTACTTGAAATGCAATGAATACTTACTATGTTCCAACAATTCTATTTGTGTTTTCTTCTAATCCTTTCAACCCAAATATTCTAGCCAAGCCAAAGTCAGAAATTTTTGGATTCATATCCTCATCAAGCAAAATATTGCTTGCTTTTAAGTCTCGGTGAATTACTCTTAGTCTTGAATATTTGTGAAGATAAAGAAGTCCTTGAGCAATGCCTTCAATGATGTTGAAGCGTTTTTTCCAATTTAATAAAGACTTTTTAGTAGAATCTGACTCAAAGTAGAAAATAATAGCAAGCAAATGATAAGTAATAATTGATTGCGTATAATAGAAAACAAATATCCAATAAGAAAATTTTCCTTGTAAAGAACATACACCATACCAAAGAGGAAGAAGTCTAAGCTTTTGTTGGGCATGTACTCATAGATTAGAATTTTTTCTTCTCGTTGAATGCAAAGCCCTAACAATCTTACAAGATTTGTGTGTTGGAGTTTGGCAATAAGAATAGCTTCATTCTTGAACTCTACCAATCCCTGTCCAGAACTTCTTGAGAGTCTCTTTATTGCTATTTTCTGCCCATCATATAATTCACCCTGAAAATATATTTCAATAGTGAAATCTCACTTACATTATCTTAAATCAGTTTCCATTTTTATTATTTAATTTTCTATCAAGATTCTACCTTGCCCTTAATTGGCCAAAACTCTAGTTCTTAAGTTCAAATTTTGTACCAGAAAAATAAATAAAGAGAGCATTGGGTCAAGGTGGTACATTTAGTTTGAATAATAGTTAGATGGTGTAAATTCTTAGATTTCTGCATAAGCTTTGTGTGTGGTTGATAATTTATAATAGTATTAAAATATGTTGTTTTGATTTCAAACCTTATTTCCACTATCCATCATACCACCCATTTAAAAAACTTAAAAATCATTTAATTGTTTAATCATATTCAAATTTAATCATACACACAAACTGTGTGATGCTCGAAGAAAATGCTAATCACATCTGCACTTACACCTCAAAAAGACTAGTCAAGTTGTAATTAGGGCTCCTTGTAATTACTTGTAAATTGAACATCTATGGCCACATAACACAACTCAAAAAATCTAATCAAATCAAATCCACACAATTTGGGATATAACAATCTCTCTCACTTAAATTTTTGATGACCTTATCAAGGCCCACATTGTATTGCAATGACCCTAAGCCACATGATGTTATGAAGTTTACTTAGTTTCTCTGATATCATGTGTAACAACTCGAGAAAAGCACTAGTCACATCTACTTTGACACTCCAAAATGGTTAGTTAAGTTGCAATCGAGGCTCCAGATACCCAACATCCACTTTGTAAAGACCCAATATGTGACTCATCACACACCCAGAAAATACAAACTTAAGCAATTTAATCCAATCAAATCAGCACAATTTGGTGTATCACACGCGCGCGCACACACACACACACATAGAGAGAGAGAGAGAGAGAGAGAGAGAGAGAACCTTATAAACTGGTCCAAAACCACCTTCTCCTAATTTATTTTTAGTTGAAAAATTCCTTGTGGCAGCAGAAATGGTTTCAAAGCTGAAGATTTGCAATTCATGGCTATCTTGCCTATCATTATTTCGTTTCTTCACTTTGTCACGTACAGTGGACGATATTGCATTACCTCTAAGTTCTTGCAGAAGTATCTTTTGTTTCTTCTTTCTCTCCCCTAATTAACAAATATGCAAAATATAATTTGAAAATTTTTTGTTGCTTTATCATCAATAATATATCCAAAAAATCTATGGTAGGAATATCAATTACCTTCCGCTATGTGTTTTTTCACTTTTGCATAGCATAATAAGCACAACAAGGCGATGATGATTCCCCCTACTGCCACAATGAGCCATATCCACCACTTATTTGCTCGCCACCTGTTCGTACTCACGTCCGTATCGCCATCTATGATTAGTCATATAGAGAAATTATGTTATATGACTTCTAATACTAATATACAATTATATAGTGAAAGAATGACATGTACAACTCAAAATTTAATTTTAAAACAAACAATTATAGTAGATTGTTAAAATAATATAAAATAAAATAGCAAAATAAATTTCAAACTTATAAAAACTCTTACTGTGTTCTATATAACATAATGGAAAATCAAAAGTGTAAAAATAATATTTAAAAAAAAAGAAGTCGTTGACTTGTTGCAACTACACCATGTATGGCAGAAGTTATATAATGTAATATATGATATAATATGATTTGGATATGAACCTGTAGGGGTGATAGGCCCAGGAGTACATATCTATATATATATTGGGCCAGGGGCCCAATCCAAGGACATTAAGCAGTCCGAGAATGGGTAGACACCTTCCTAAGAATCCATGTTGGCAAGTAAAGAAATGAAGTTTGATCATGATCATCCTAGAAGGCAGGTCGAGGAGGAGTGCTTCCTCGGCTGAGCAAAGCCGAGGTCAAAAGGGGCGGTCTAACATCAAGAGCAACGTTCTGGACGATTCTACTGATGAGGATAAGTATCAAGAAGAAGCAGGAGAGATGAAGGATATGAAATATCTAAAGAGAAAGCTAATACCACCATATTAAATGCTCTGTCGCTAACTCTCTAGCCGCATTAACGAGAAAGTGATACATGAACAGAAACTTTTAGCCTTACAGCTACTACCCAAAGACTTCAAGAAGATGCTGATAGGACAAGGATCAACACCAACAATCTAGTCTACACGTGGAGGGTAGAGATGAAAGAAGAGAATAGTATAAAATAGAAAGAAGACCCTAAGAGGAAGGGATCGGGAAATTAAGAGAAAAACACTATAACAATCAAGAATTGAACTTGTAATCAAACTTGAGAAATATCTAAAGGGAAAGCTACTACCACTATATTAAATGCTCTGCAGCTAACACTCTAGCCGCATTAATGAGAAAGTGATACATGAACAAGAACTTTCAGCCTTACAGTTACTACCCAAAGACTTTAAGAAGGTGTTGATGGAACAACGATCAACATCAACAATCTAGTCTACACGTGGAGGGTAGAGATGAAAGAATAGGATAGTATAAAATAGAAAGAAGACCCTAAGGGGAAGGGATCAAAAAATTAAGAGAAAAACACTATAGCAATCAAGAATTGAACTTGTAATCAAACTTGAGAGAAATATATAAGAACTGATCTCTTCAGACTGTGTCGATGATGATTTTCTTCAAATTAAACCAATCTATCTTCATTTTCTTGTCATTTGAGTTCACTTTATTTGTTTTCCAACTTATTAAAGCCCTATTTTCCAACCCACTTGATAGGCCAAAAACGTATTGACCCCTTGTGATTAAATTAATTGATTAATTAGCCAAGTTATTAATTAATCAAATTAACATGCAAAGCGCGTGGTAGCACAAATAAATCACCAATTAAACTAAGTGCAGCGGAAAATAAATTTGACACGATGATTTGTTTACGAATGGGGAAAACCTACACAGCAAAAACCCTACCGGGTGATTTTAAGGTCACCACTCCCGAAATTCCACTATTATCATAACAAGCGGTTACAAGTAAAGGAATCCTAGTACTTTATACCAACCTACAGTTGAACCCTTACCCCAATACCTAATTAGACTTGTTGTGTAGTGACAATTTCTCCTTTTGATGCACGACTTCCAAATACGTGACTAAACAATTGCGCGGATCCTAGTACGCGACTTCAATCACCAACTAGAGAAGGTTGTTGGCTGCAAATTTCTTCAGTTCATCTCACAATGAAGATCAAGAAGATGTTTGGTTACAAAACCCTATGGTGCACATACACAGTAACTTCTTCAAGAATGATGAACTATGGCAAAACTTTGTCTCTGGTCACAATTTGCTTGAACAGACTTCACTCAATGCTTGTGCAACTTGTGAACTTTTTGACAGCCCTTTAAACAATCCTTTTATGTGTTTAGGGTTAGGAGAAAAGAAAGGCCAAAGACATATTCACGGATCCCAAGAAAATCATATCTAAATTCTAAAATTATTAAACCTCGACAGATAGGAGGTGTCGAGCAGTTGTCGAGCAAGTGTCGAGCATACGGGCTGAACAGCTTCTTAAACCTCGACACATGCTAGCTGTCGAGCTTTAATGAACTTGCACTTCTTTAGTTTGTTTCTCGGACAGACTTGATAACTTCAATATTTGATCTTGAAACACAGTTTCTTGAAGTATTTAAAACACCTAGATCTACCCAATTACAAGTAAATTGCGTTTTATCAAAGGATTAACCAATTATATAAAAGAATGACATATGTTTTTGACAAGTGAAACACATATGTCCTAACACCACTCTCTACAAATTAATAATTGTATTAGGCTCTTTGGGCCTAAGTTCATCCATCCTTTGGGCTTGGAAACCAAATTGTGTCCTTACAGAACCTATATAATGCTAGTTTTATAGTAAATTTTGATGACAACAATTGATATTATTATATAATTTCACAATTCTTATATTGTAATTGTACAATAATGGTCTTATAATTTCACCTAGAATATATGTATATATATTTTTTTTGGTATACCTTTAGATAGGTTTTAGTCACAATTTATGTGAATATTGGTTAATTTTAGTTAACAGTTACTCACTGATTGCGTGGATTTAATTGATTTAAAATTTAATGATTTTAATTAATATGTTTTATAATTTAAGGTTTAATTAGAAACCACTCCAAAAATTCAAAATATAATTTAAATAAAGGGAATTAACATGGCTTAAAGAGAATATAACCACTTGTCATAGAGAAAATATTACCACTTTACGTGACCAGACTTCTAGTTTGCTATTTTTATTATATTGTTGTACTAGTTACTAACTCATGCAATGTACGAGAAAATTTTATAAAAGATTTTATACGTGATAAATATATTGTTAATAAATATCATAAATAAAGCAGTCAATAGAGAGTTTTTATAAAAATAACTTACCTAGTTTAGTTATAATTTACTTAGAAAAGATCAAAAGAAGTTAATTAGAATTTTTTTAGTGTTGGGTGCTTTGTCCAAAAATATGGTGAATTCTAATTAGTTTAAACAAACATAGTTGAATACTATTTGAAACTCTAAAAACCAAACTAAAAGTTATGTATCAGAATGATGATGTGGAAAGTGGTAAATCTTCAAAAGATTTTGCCACTACATTATAAAAAGTTAACAAAAAATCAAAAGTTTTCATTTTATAGTTTAACAATATTTGCTAACTAGTGCAGTGCAGGAGAAAGTTTGACAATATTTATATATATAATAAATTTTTAAATGATGAGTATTAATATCTACAAAGTCAAATTAGAGAATTTATAAAAAAAGAAAAAAAAAAGGAAAAAGAAAAAAGAAAAAATTATCTAATATAATTAAAATTTGTACTCAAGATAAAACCTAATTTAACCAAATTTATTTAATGCTGAGATGCTTTATCCAAACAGACAATAATTTTGATTATCTCACTTATAAATTCTAATTATTAGATAAAAGTAACATGTTTTTCCTTAGCCAAAAGAATTTTCAACTCAAAAAACAAAATTATATATATAAGTTGAGCACGAAGTAATTAGACTTACCAATTGCTGAATTATGGAAGTACATGTCCGTGTCACAACAATTCCCCAATAATAACTTTCTTTCACTTATGCTTCATTCTTTGTAATAAAATTTGTAACACTTTTGATATATTTTTTCTTTGAATGATTGAGAATATATATTAGATTTACCTGTATATGATTGTAAAGAAACGCGCTACAAAAAGGGGAAAGTATCACAGATGAATTGCCGAATCTGGTTGTGGAACTAAATACTAAATAGTATGCTTTGCTCTAGTAAATCTGATATTCTTAGCTATTTCAAAGAACAAAGTACCTAGAATCTCAACTATTTCAAAGAATGAAACATTTACATAATCGAAGGTCATAAGCCTAAAAATATATGCAGATTTCGGATGATTCACAATCCACTAAAGCCAGAAGAAAAAAAAAAAAAAAAAGCTTATTATAATTATTCAACTCTAATTAAGAAATCAACTGTATATTTATATGTTTTTGCACTATAATTAGATTATGATCATTAAAGATAAAAAGTGAAAAGAGGGATTAGAATATTTGTTGTACAATATGACATCAACAAAGGAATAGAAAAATCCAAAATTGTAAAAAATGTCTTCTTCTTCTTCCTTTTTTTTTTTTTTATTATTTTTTATTTTTATTTTTTTTACTACCATAACTTTTTTATTACAACTTTTACCATAACATTTTTTTTTTTAGTAAAAAAGTTTAGCTCATCAATTAAAATTTTTAACTTTTAATTTTTTGTAGCATAAAATGTACATTTTTAGATCCCTTAAAACACAACCAGATTAACCTAATTATAGCCAAATGATTAATTTAGGTAAATTATGCAGTTTTAGGTTAACAAAGATAAATCATATCATGTAAAGTGCAAAAAATAAAGAACATACGATATGATAACCCAGGAAAACCGAACTAGTAAAAAACTTGAAGAGAATTTAACCTAACTATCCTTAAGGTAAACTGAATCCACTATGAAAAAATTGAAATTTACACAATAGCGACTTAGACCACTAACATCCTATTGCTACCTCGAGTAGAAAACTTACTACCACGACCACGTGACAGTTATGAGTCCACAAACTACTTCTTTCTTGGATTCCCAGCAAGCACAAGCACTCTCGCTTGTATATCTTTAAGCTCTTAAATCTGCAATTGAATGATCACCAAGTTCTTGACATAATCTTGAATCTTGGAAACTCTAAGTATGTGTGAAGGCAACCACCTCTAGATCTCACAGAAGATTCACATACACAGCATAAAGAGCAACCTCAAAACGTGGCTAGGGTTTTCCCTTTTATACTTAAGACAAAACATAAAACCCTACACGTTAAATGGGCTTGGGCTGAGTTGGAAATTCTGCAGAAAAAACAATATGCACGACTTTTGATCGATCAAGTCAGGCAGATTTACACAGTAAATCCTGCAGCTACTCGATTCCAACTTTACATACAACCACATACTTTGAGCAAGTCTAAACAAGACTAAAACATTTTGATCATGGTTTGACAACATTACAAATTGAAGTTCTAATACATTAGTTCCTAATTCCTTAGAACCTAACATAAAATTATTCATAAAAATTGAGTTTATGGATTGAATATATATATATATATATATATAAAAGGTTGAGTTCAACTTATATATGATGTAATTCTAAGAAATTTTACACTATCTAAAAACTTTATACCAAAATTCATATTCTTAAAATCTCACAGTTCAATTACATGTTTCATATATATTCTTTAGTATATATATTGTTTAGATGTCAACAAAAAAAATAATGTTTTAGGAGAAAGGAATAATTCAATACCATATGAAGATAATTGATTTTATTTATCTTATGAACTTTTTAATTCTATATGTAATTTTTCAATAAATAACTTCTTAACATTAAGAATTTTATTTCTTAACATTATGAATTTAATCAGATACTATTCTTTCATGCAAAGATTGTATAAAAATCAATAGGAAATTGTCATACAATGAGAGTTTAAAGACTTCACTTCTATACTAAAAAGAAAAATAGAATTATACTTTTTATATTGGTCTTTATGACAAACCTATATTCTCATCTATGACAAACCTATCATTTGTTCGCTCATGTATTTCTCAATGTTTCCGTTTAGCTTTTGCTTTGTTTAGCTCAAATCAGAATAAATTTCTATCAACCTCAAACTTTTAATACTTTAAAAAGGAAAAAAAGAAAGAGAATAATTAGATAAAGGTACTTACCATCTCTTGAGTTGGTTGGTTCGTGTAGATCAAACTGAGGAATTACGGAGTGAAGCTCAAACGCGTTGAGGATGGGAGGAAGGTCAGACCGCGTTGTTGCATTAATAACAAATCTAAAAGGGCCTTCGATTCTCCGATTGACACATATGGACAGTGGCTTTAAATGGTCAAGCGTTATTGGCTCTGAGGTATAGGTATCGGTTCCCCCATACACAGAAATAATGAATTCTCTTTTCTTTCCTTGCGTAAGTTTTGAAATTTCAGCAAAGTGAAAGCAAAAACACAAGTTTCCAGTGTTATAAGAGGGCGGGCTATCATAAATTAAGGAATTATCACCATTAGATGGCTGGATAGCAGTTCTCAATACTTCTGGTGGTAGTCGATAACTATCATTGTTGTTCTGTATGTCAATATCTGAGGAGGTATTGATCTTAACTGAGTTTGGCCACTTAATATAAGGATACCACATGCGATCATAAACATCATTCTTGTACCTTAGATAGGACATGGAAAAATTGATTGTCTCAGAGACGAGACATTTTAAAAAACAGTGTTCAAATTTGACATAATATGAACAATATATACAGGGTAAAATATAAGAAACAGTGAAACAATACTTTTAAAATAATATCAAGTATTATCAAGGCTTTTAAAATATCTAATTTGTTCTCTTAGCACAAATGACAGAATACTTTCAAAATTTTCATACTATAAATTTTTTGCTTCCTTCGAACAACCTTTTCTGATAGCATAAGCCTCACAATAATTGTATTACGAAAACTAAATATGTGAGAGTGATTTGGGGGGGGGGGGGGGGGGTGGGGGGGATTTTTAATAAAATTTATAATTTTGTTTAAATTTATATCAACATATATATATATATATATAATATATAGAATAGCCATTTTTGTAAATAATTACAATATGCTGCTAATTCTACAGTTTGAACATTTTTCTCTCTAAAACCCCTAGCACTTTGTGCATCTCAATTTACTTTTTTTCCTTCGTATAATTCTTTAATTTTAGGAGTATTTAGGTCATATGTTCAAAAAAACATATAAGTATTAATGACTCTCTTTATTTATTTTACTTTATTTATTATCTATTTTTATCTTAGATAGAATTCAAATTTAAACCAAGTGAGTCAGTACCGTACCGGAGGCTGTAGCGGTTTGCCCAGCGGTACGGTATATTTCGGATACCGGTCAATACCGGTGTACCGTTCGGGTTTACCACTATTTTTTATATTTTTAAATAATAATATATATATATGTGTGTGTGTGTGTGTGTGTGTGTGTGTGTGTGTATTATAATAAATATAAAAGTTTACCATAAAACATTTCCCCAATTCAAAACTAATTATTCATAATTTTAGACTTTAGTATCAATTAAAAGAAAAAAAAAAACACACAATATAAAAAATAGAAAACTTAAAAGTCACCATTGCATACTAAGAAAACAAATAATAATAAGTTAATACAAATAAGTTATCATTCTACCCTAATAAAAATTCAAAAATTACAAAACTTAAAAAAAAAAAAACTTTTTTCTATACCGGCCGGTACACCCGGTACCGGCCGGTATTGCCCAAAATTGGCCGGTATGGCCAGTACATGGCCGGTACGGCCGGTATTTAAACCGGTACGAAACGTTAATGTTTCGATACCGGTATGCAACCGGTACGGTACGTACCGGCCGGTACCGGTACGGTATCGACTTTCTTGCTTTAAACTAATCTAAATGTATGTGTGTGTGAAACTCTTTCTTGGAGACTTGAACTCTGACCCTTACCATCCACATCTCACAAGTATTATAATAATACTCATTTAAAGTATTATGGCCTCTTTTTTTCTTCTTCTAATTTTTAGTTTGTTTTTTGCTAAATATAACTCATCATTTTAGGAGTATTTAGAGCATATGTTTATGAAAATATTGAAGTAAGCAAATCTCTTTAGAAAAGTTATTTTTATTTACTAAAAAAAAAAAAAAAATTCATTTCTTTTTAGGCTTTCAACTGATTTTCATTTTACATGTACTGATTTTGATTTAGGGATATATGAATGCATACTTCTTTTTTTTTTAATAGAAAAGATGCTATGAATTTTATGGTTAAAAATTTGGGACATATTCTATTTTTGTCATCTATTAATATATATTTTCTCGTAATTTTTATTATTATAATATTTCTCTTATATTACACTGCATAGGTTAAAGTATATTAAAGTGACATAACTTGTCTCCTAGAAAAATTTTCGAACTCCACCACTGCCCGGGAATGTTTTAGCCAACAATAAATAAATAGAAGCCAAAGATAGAGAGGGAAGAATGAAGATGAGAAGCATTTTCAAATAGTGTTAAGTGACTTTAGTGGGAAGAGAACAAATTGAATATTTTTAAAAGTTTTGATATAGTTAGCTTTGAGCCAAACCTCAGGTATAGTTTTTGTACTTTGACATTTTAAATAAAAAGAAAATCAAAGAACAAAATTGTAATTGATTTTCCTGATAAATTTCTCCTGTTGACCTGTGGTTGTGCCCAGGTCTTTTTTTTTTAAATTAAAAAAAATGCTATGAATTTTAAGGTAAAATATTTGGGACATATTCTATCTTTGTCATTCATTAATATATACTAGCTTGTAATCCTAGTATATGCATAAATTTACTTAAAAATATATAATAAGATGTATAATTTAATTCATATATATATAATTTAAATAATATTGATAGTCATTTTTATATTTTGTTAACTTTTTAAAAAAAATTTAAAGATATTATTAGGCATAAAATGTAAATTGTCCATTTTATTTATTTATTTATTATTGTGAAGCACTTTTTTTTTTTTAGATTCATTTATTCTAAACTCTTTGGTTTTTGTACTTAAAAACTCACCTGCATGAATATTTATAATGTTGTCTCACATTTGACTCTAAAATTAATAAATAAAACTTTTTAAGAATAAATAATTTAGGACGCATGGTACAAAATTGAAACTCTAATTTAGAATTCTAATTTAAGTTTCTCTCAGCTTCACCTATTATTATATATATAAATATTATTGTAATTTTTATTATTATAATATTTCTCTTATATTATGCTGCATAGGTTAAGGCATATTAAAGTGACATAACTTGTCTCTCGGAAAAATTTTCTAACTCCACCACCTGTGAGGGAGTGTATAACCAACAATAAATAAATAGAAGCTGAAGATAGAGAAAGAAGAATGAAGATCAGAAGAATTTTCAAATAGTGTTAAGTGACTTTAGTGTGTAGAGAACAAATTGAATATTTTTAAAAGTTTTGATATAGTTAGCTTTGAGCCAAGCCTCGGGTTAGTTTTTGTACTTTGACATTTTAAATGAAAAGAAAATCAAAGAACAAAATTGTGATTGATTTACCTGATAAACTTATATTGATCTGTGGCTGTGCCCAGGACATATCGCCAGCTATTTGTTAACGTTCCAAAGTCAAATGGATAAAGGGACTTGTTCAAAGGACGTAATTCCAAGGCAGAAATAAAAGGTATTCCATACCCAGTGTTCATCAAACATACGTATATGATGTCTGACGTGGGAGCATGAATCACATCGAAAAGATATGTAGAATATACCGCATCGATAGATGTTGTCTTCTTATAATTAACCCCGACATACACGTCGAACTTTGGAATTTTATTCTTGTTGTCATAATTTCCATAATAGAAGAAAAAATTAATGAGATAATTACTATTTTTGCCTTGTTCAGGTTTCAAAGTGTAACAATTCTTTTTTCCTTGTGGAAAGCTTCTCAGGTTTCTTGTTAGCCGCCCAAGATCCGGATTTTGATCGTAGTTCTCGGGGGATATGTTGAAATTTGTCCCAGTATCTATAAAACCTGTATCTGACTTGTAGAATATACCAGTGACATCATCCAAGTAATCTTTGGTAGCCCCACAATCAATGCTTATGAATCCTAGATATATAATGCCAAAGAAGAGAGATATATATATAAATTTAGAACACACCAATCAATATGGAAAAGTCAAGAAGAATTTGAGTTTGAAATTCAAAATAATTAAATTAAAAAAAAAAATTGTGATAGATCTTATGCAGCTACCCTTCCATATGCTTTTTGCGAAAACTTGTTGTCCCTTTTAAGTTTTAAGCACAAACGAGTAAATGACAAAACTATTCAAAACATTAATTTTTTTTTTCTCATAATTTTTTTTTTAAATTGATTATTAATCATTACTCTAAGGGTATATGTTAGCATTTTCCTTTAAAGAATTATAATATTTTCATGGATATTTTTTTGGGTCATGTAACCATGATATATAATGCCTCTCTTACATAATATCATAGTTACACTTAACACCATTTTCTCTTTTAGGGTCACTTATTTTCTTAAAATGATGAAGTGATTTTCGGGTTGTCATTTGTATTTCGGTTTCTGCTATACGTGTTTAGATAGATAAGAAAAGAAACTAGCAACATTTACATATATGTTCTTCTTGCATGCGTATTGCAGAGGTCCAATGGCAAAAACAAGATTGTAGTATGTAGGCACATACTTTTAATCAATGTTTTCAAGGAAAGGGGAAGGGGAGCTATAAAATAAATAAAAAGTCCGTAGGCACATGAAGTGAGTGCAAGTTTTGTGTTTTGGCTGGTTCCAATGAAGTGAATGTGTGATAGAGAGTTTGTGATTTTTTTTTTTTTTTTTTTGGTGAAAAATTTAATGTATATACTATATATAGTAAAGCTTCAAAAATTAGAAAGCTTTACTATAATATAGTATTATATATTAAATTTTTCACCCAAAAAAAAAAAAAAAATCACAACTCTCTATGGGTATGTTATCATGTACTTTCCTTCAAATTTTTCAAAAATTAGA
>NW_027070241.1:0-6923 GCF_002906115.3 Quercus suber
TATATATATATTTTACATTTGGGAAATTAGGATTTTTTTAAAAATAAAATAAAATTTCACATATGTAAATAGGAAGCCAAGAAAAGTTCATCATCAGTAGGCGAAGGCATGGGAAGACCCGTTAAGTCTTGAGGTTGAGAGAGATCGACTGACACTGAGTCGAACCTCAGTGGACTCATCATGAATAGCGGGGGAGCTTCAGCTGCTGCATTATTCACTTGCTGAAAAGAAGAACTTGTTGTACACATATTGAAATCGAAATCGAAATCGAAATCGAAATCAAAACCGCACCAAAAGTCCTCCTCCGAACTGGAACTGGAAGCGGAAGCGGAAGCGGAAGCTGAGCGATTAATATTCTGATCAGAAAGCGGAAGAGCGGCTTTGGCGGCGGCGGATTGAATGTCTCTCCTGGAAGATGATTCCGGGCGAGGCAATGAGTGGGCCATGTCCGGAAAGTTGAGAGAGGCCAAGTTGCCTTTCAAAAATAAGGCCGCCGAGTCGTAAGCCCGAGCTGCCATCTCAGCTGACCCGAATGACCCCAACCATATACGCGTCTTTTGACCAGGAAGTCGTATCTCAGAGACATAGCGGCCCCACCGCCTTTTACGAACCCCGCGAAACTGGTTGTCTCGTTGTCTTAGGGGAGCTTCTTGTTGTTGTTGTTTTTGGGCAGTTCGCTTTTTATTGGTCTTCGAGTTGGGGCACCGTTTGGATTCCAAGGGGGTTGGTTTCAATTGATTCTGAGGAGCTTCATGTTGATCTTCTCCCATGGCCATGACAGACATAGATAGCGTGGAGTACTTGAATCACTACAGTTTGATAAAATGACAGACTTGGTAATGAGTGTGCACTGTGAGGGATGAATAATATGAAAAGACGTATAGTGAGAGATAGTGAGGAGATGACAGCTGAGGGTTTAAGTAGGGGTTTTGTTTGTTTGTTGGGAAAATGGGAAGTGAGAAAGGATTAGCTGGCAAAGTTTGGATGATAGCGAGGGTTTTGGATTTGAATTTGACTTTTGCTAGACAACACTACCACAAACTGACGTTACCTTTATCTACATGCCTTTAATGACCAGTATGGCCTATGCCAAGTACCATTTTCTCCAAATCAAAAAACAAAAAAAACAAAAAAGAGCACCATTTTCTCTTTAATTTATATATATATATATATATAATCTTTTTCTTTTTCATGTTTGTAAAGACTTTAATTTGACGCTTTATTTTATGAAAAATTAGTCATCTTGACAACTTAGCTGAAATATAAAAGGAATATTACTGTTTTCTTTTTCATTATTTCAGGGAATTGGAATAAAAAAGGACGAAAATGAAGTTAATGCATGTAAAGTATATTAAAAAAGAAAAAAAAAAACTAGTAAATTAGTGAAGGATAATGTGGTAATTTGGAAGGATGAATCCAGAAAAAAGAAGAGCATGCATCAGCAAAGCAACATTATATTGATGAAACGCGTTAAAACCAGCTGTAGGTGGGTAAGGTGGCAATATATTGCGAGTTGTGAGAGTGCGTATATGGCATGCAAATGCCAATTGACCATGTCAATATTGCCTTTATTATATCATCACACCGTGTTGACTCTTTTTGAACTCAGTATTAGTCCTTGCTCCTTACATTAATAATAAGAAAATATAGAATTGTATGGCCACTCAATCCATCCAAGGGGCCTACACATGCACATATCCTACTGTTTTAAATATTTTCTGATGCAACTTCTTCCCTTCCCTCCTTCTTAGATGTTTCTTTTGTTTAACCCAAAATTTATAGAACGTCATTCTATTTCTATTTGCTTTCCCTTTCTCTTTCACCGTACCTATTTATTATTTAGAAAGGAAAGCCACTTGAAGCATCACCATGGTGGTTCGATTTCAATTCAAATGATATTAGATTCATCATGAAAAGATGTCTGAAATTAAAATGGTTATATAAACAAGTGTGCTACATAATGATTTGTCGCTTAGTGGGTCATTTAAATGGTTGTGTTGATCTATGTATGAATTGCTAAGATAGCATTGTGCCCCAAGTCATGGGTGTATTATTGGACTAACAATTAACAATTAATTATTGAATTGATTGCTCACTGAATAATGAATATGGATTGAGTCTGCTCGCCAACCAATCATTCCCATTGAGCTATCAGCTATGGGTAAACAGTCATCTAATGGGCCAAGCTATGGGTAAACCGTCACCAAATGGATCCTAGGCTGCTGATTGGGCTCATAGAATTTGGGACCATGCATTTGCAGTAACAACACCAAGTACATTAAGACATAGCAGGTTTCGCTTGGTTATTGTGGATTCAACCCAAACTCCAAAGCCCCAATATATATACTATGACTTTTTTTTTTCTTTTTTTGTTGAGAATCTACCATGACCTCTTAAAGTTATGGAGCGTGGTAAAAATAATAAATCCTGAAAGTTAGCTATTTGTGAGAAATTCAACCCTCAAATTTTCTACTTTTACCATTTTAAACCATAAACTTTATAAACTATTACAATCTAACTTAGTTCATATCTGTTAAAATATTCACTGATGGAGTAACCTATATGTTAGGAAAAATTTTCATTGATGCCTATTACATTATTAGGTCCACTAGGAGGATTGATGAAGCGGTCATCTTGGTCATTCTAACTAATAAAACGCTATTATTTATACAAATATGACATTACCTAGTGATTTTTTATTTTTGTATTGATTAGGAATCTGACTCACATATTTGCATAAGTGACATTATTTCATTGTTTGGGAGAACTACTTCAATAGTCCTCCTAGTAGACCTAATAATTTCTCCTATTACTCCCAAAAGGCATCGTTTGTTGTGGGTGATTGTCTTCTTCTTCACAATAGATTGAGAAATATATTCAGAGAGAGAGAGAGAGAGAGAGAGAGAGAGAGAGAGAGAGAGAGAGAGAGAGAGAGAGAGAGAGGATAATGGTGGTTGAGAGAAAAATGTACAATCTCATGCCATTGAAACATATAACACGTTACATTAAGTTAAAATTATTATGTAAGTTTAGAATTGTTTTTTTTTTCTTTCCAAATATAAGTATTTATTGAAACTTAAATTATAAAGTAGTTTTTCAAAAATATTCATCATTTTAATTGTTTTTTTAAGGCCCATATATCTAATTTATAATGCCTATTTTGTTTGTATTTTTTAGCCCAAAACTAAAGAATTTGGCCCAAATAAAATAAAATTTCATACTTTTCAACCCAAAAATTATGGAAAAATAAATTTTTGAGCCCAAAAATGAAAAAGAAACCTATAAAAAGAATCAATTTTAGGCCCAAGTAGTACAAAATAGACCAAAGTGAATCAAATGGACCGAAGTAGACCAATGCAGACCAAATGGACCGAATGGATTGAAGTGACCAAATTAGACTGAATGGACCAGATTGGACCGAATGGACCTAAGTGAACCAAAATGGACTGAATAGACCTAAGTGGACCGTAATGGATCACAATTATTATTGCTACGCTTTAGCTTTTAGATATTATATAAATTTGTAAGACTTATATGTAGTAAAACTTGTACTAATTATAGTATCACTAAAAAATAATAAGGAATTTGTTTATTATGTTGTTTATGTGAAACTAACCAATCATGTCACTTTGTAAATTATTTAGTTAGCTTTTTACTATAAAAAATTTAAATGAAAACATTCATAAGATGCTTTATTTAAAAGGTCTTATTGTTTGATTAATATCAATTTTAAAAATACTTTAATGACTTCATGTACTAATAGATTTGGAAAAAATAATTAAATTATCTAATTTAGTTATTTACTAATAAATCTTACAATTGAGATAGACTAAATGGACCAAATGAGACTAGAATGGACATAAATGGATTGAAATGCTATGTTGTTGTGATTCAAAATGAGCATAACAACAATAAATACTATCATAATAATGTTGTTGTACAACATAAGGCTTCGAGCCCACTGGGCATTGGGCCTTGGCCCAAGTGCACTACTAAGACATCCTTAAGCCCAAATCCAATAGTAGGCTTATTCAGCTGATCACAAGATAGATAGGCCTATACCGACCATGTATGGGTTGATCAAGGGCTATATTTACCTGGAACAACCCATGACCTCGGTAGCTTGGTATTGCCTTGGGGAATATCGCTATCGAGCAACCTTTTAGAGGCAGGAACCAGCTCCAAAGTCATCTCCACCATTTCCAAAGAAGCATATCCCATGTCAGGAATAATCAAATTGGATCCCACCCACACAAGTGAGACCAACGTAATAATGAACACTCCACCAACTTCAAGCTATAAATAGGGGAAGTGAGTAGAGAGAGGGGGTTGGTCATAGGCAGCGAAAGAGAGAGCTAACAAGAGATAATACTAACCACAAAGAGGAGTTTAGAGGAGAGGGAGGAGTTTCACGAGGGCAAATGAGTGTAGCTAAGTAGTCCGGTTAGGAGATACCTGATGTGCATGAAATATATACAATAAAATACTCACATATCTACATATTTGGCCTTACTTTTATGTTATTTTGTGATTGATTATATAATATCTTTGTGTTGCAGGTAACAATGGCTTTACATGCAAAGTGGGGCTAGGCCAATTGAATCAAGCCAATTTACATCCAGCCAGGCATGAATATTAAATTTAAGTCCAATTGGAGTAAGGAATCAAAGGAAATTTGCACCAAATCCAACTCCAATTCGGATTAGGATTCCAGCCTGCACATCAGTTAGTATTTTTAGCATAACTTTCGGCTCAGATGTCCAATTGAGATGATTCAAGTTGGGCTGGAAAGTTAACTTAAAGGGCTACAACTTTGTAGTTTACCAGGAGCCCGAATTCTGACGTTAAATGGGCCAAAATAGTCGGTTAAGTGAAGCCTAAAAGTCTGGGATTTTCTCCAAACGGGAATTCAACTTGTAATAGGATTCATTGACCTATTTAAAGGCTTTTTAGGGCAAAATTCAGGGGGACTGAGGCTAGTGCTAGGGCCGTGATGCAAAACAGAAAATTGGAGCAAGAGGCAGTGCCGCATGTGGCTTCTCTGTAGCTTTTCTCCATGATAGCATTGTGACTATTTCTTTCTCTATTTTATTTGTCTAGTTTAATGTTTATAAGCTAAAGCCTCAACCTTACGAGTGAGATTGTCCAACCTAGCTTTTATGTCTAAATCTTCACTGACTTCATACAATCCTTTCTTAATTGCAGGGGCGGATCTCTCTTTACGATTGGAAAAATCCCATTGTTGTGAACTTTCAGAAAAATTCTCAAGAAATTTGTATGCCTCATCATCTACAAGACTCAAAAATCCACCACCATTCATGGACTCAATCATGTTACGATTTGTTTGAGTCAAACCATTATAAAAATATTGTACTAGTCTCCATGTTTCAAAGCCATGATGGGGACACTTTAAGATCAAGTCCTTAAATCTCTCCCAACTCTCATAAAATTTCTCTTGTTCATCCTGATAAAAATCTGCAATTTCTCTCCTTAAAGCATTAGTTTTGCCATTGGGAAAAATTTAGAGAGGAATTTTGTAACTAAAAGTTCCCATGAAGTGATAGATCCAGGTGACAAAGAATTAAGCCATGCTTTTGCCTTATCCTTCAAGGAAAAAGGGAATAAACGCAAACGAACAGAGTCATCAGTGAAATTCTGGAACTTACAAGTAGCACAAATCTCAAGAAAATCTTTTACATGCATATAAGGGTCTTCTCTATCCAATCCATGAAAAGTAGGAAGAAGGTGGATTATCTGTGGTTTCAACTCAAAATGTGCAGCAGTGGTTGCAGGCAATACTATGCAAGATGGAGGGTTGGTGGTTATGGGTGAGAACAACTCCCTAAGAGTTTTTGAATCATCTCCTGTTTCTCCCATTGTGGATGAATAATCAAAACTAACAAGACGATTTTCTTTATCACGTACCCAAGTTCTCATACACCAAGCACAAAGAAATAATTTTTTTTTTTGTTTTTTTTTTTTTAATTTAAAAAAAATTAACTACAACTAGTAGAAGAAAAATTCAATTAAGACCTAATTTATTTTCTAACCAAGTCCCGGCAACGGCGCCAAAAACTTGTTGTGAAATTTTAAAATACTCGCAAGTGTACGAACCGTACCGAAGTATAGTTTGACAAGAACGAGGTCGAACCCACAGGGACTTGAATGAACGTAGGAAAATTAATTAAACTTAACCAAATTAATCCTAATCTAGTTTAATAAAAATTGGTTGTTTTGAAATTAAATAAACTAAGCAAATAATAAAATTAAGCAAATAGTTAAACTAAGCAAAAGATATAAAGCAATAAAAAGATGAAAACAATCAAGGGAAAGGAATTAAGGTTTTGGAATCCACCTTGTAAGTCATATCAGCATATATTTATGATCATTAATTTTTCCAACTCACTACATGATAATCTAGAAATCAATCTTGCTATCATGGAAAATATCCTCATTAAAATCCTTATTTTAAAAATCAAAAGCATGTTCTTCTTCGCTTCTTAAGTATAAAACCAAATCATCAATTGTATCCGTAGCCAAACAAATCACAAGATATATCCAATTCTAAAAATCAAATCATAACTTGTATCCATTGACAGACAAATCACAAACGATATCCAATTTTATAATCAAGAATTAATAAACAAGCATTCAATTAATTAAGACAAATCCTAAATCATGAGAAAAACATGATTGAACTCATATCTAGAATCCCATCTTAGTCAATTGATATGAAGCAAGAACAATTTAAATCATTAAAGAACAACTATTGTGGGAAAAATCAAATCACATAAATATTACTAATAATCCTTAACAAGGTTTCATCCTCAACCCTAATTATAAATTTAGCTACTCATGGTAATTGAAATAAAACAAAAGAATAAAATACTAAACATTAAACTAGACAAATAAAATAGAGAAAG
>NW_027070241.1:8786-16958 GCF_002906115.3 Quercus suber
AAAAAAAAAAAACATAAAAAAACTACTTATTTTTAAGTTTATGTTTATTTGTCAATTATCCAAGAAAAAGAAAAAAAGTTATAAGGAACTCGAGTTTACCAAGCTCGAGTTCCATAAAAACATTAAAAAATAAATAAATAAATAAAAAATACTTATTTTTAAGTTTATGTTTATTTGTCGATTATCCCAAAAAAAAAAAAGTTATAAGGAACTTGAGTTTACGAAGCTCGAGTTCCATATTACAAGGAACTCAAGCTTGGTTATGGAACTCGAGCTTGGTGAGCTCGAGTACCATAGGAAAAAATACACCATTTTATTTACAAAGAACTCGAACCTAGTATGCTCAAGTATCGTGTTACATGGAACTCGAGTTTATCAAGCTCAAGTACCACATTATTTTTTTTAATTGCACAAATTCCAGGCCAACAGTGCCACAGTGAAATGAAACTAGGAACTCAAGTACCCTTTAGAACTCGAGTTTAGTGAGCTCGAGTACTCAAGTTTAGTGAGCTCGAGTACATAAAAAGTGGTAGATTCCCATTTAGTTCTAAAACTTTACTTTTTTGCTACAAATTTTACAAAATAGTGGTATTTGTCTATTTTAATCCAGTAGAACCTCTTTAATAGGTCGTTCTTAACGCTTGTCAATTGGGTATCTTCTGCCAGGAAACGGAGGCCCTTACTAACAAGTCAACATTCAATGAGCTTGTGGACCACCGCGGACGTGGCAATGTTTGATTGCTGTCTAGGAGGGTACAATTTTTTCCTCGACACTTCTTTTTTTAATAATGTTTTTTATTAGAGGAGAATGAATACTATAGAAATATTAGAAATTATCGTGGTTAGAAAAAAAATATATATATATATTAGAAATTATCGTTGACGACGTTGAGCTACAGAAGTCTTCAAACCGAAGGAGATGGCTAGTATTATTAATTCGTGATACTAACTTTTTCTCATTGTGCTTTGTGCACATTGAACATGCCACTTCAAGACCACTTTCACAGTTTCACCTACTACCATTTGTAAGATTCATTGAACCAGTGTACATCTAATTTAAGCATGGAAGTCTTTATTTACTTTTTTTTTTTGCTGAATGGAAGTCTTTATTTACTTGCTTATTTAATGTAAAACTAGTGTACCTTTTTTAATAGAAGAGAGTAGTATATCTTGAGCCAAAACAGTCAATCACACAAAACAAGGGACTTCTTCTAACAAGACTACAAAAGATTCTTTTCCCAAAAAAAAAAGAATCAATATAAAAAATAAAAATAAAAACAAAAGATTCTTTTTCCGTTTTGAAAGAATCAATATAAAAAAATTCGTTCACCTTACAATTATTGTCCTCTTGCTTTTTGAAAATCCTAGGTTTACAATGTGGGTCTTTTTAAATTATCAGTGGCAAGTGCCTAATGGTGATGGAAAATTCTAGGTTTATATATATATATATATATATTGATAATCATGGCTACCAAATATAAAATAACCAGAAAAGTAGCTTTTAACTACTTCTTTTGTCGTCATTTTTACCTTCTTTTTCACGGTCTAATTCCGCGTTGTATAGTGGAGGAAAAAAAAATTAAATTATTGAGTTTTTTTAAGTTTGATACTTCTATGACAGTGCACCAACATTGACCTCGTCATTTAAAATTTTTTGAGTTGTTTAAGTCCATACTTTATGAAAGTGCACCTACAGTGACCTCGCCATTTAAAAACTATCAATGATGATCAGATGGTCCCTCTCTTGATAAAATTATTGACAAGGTGGGATGGAGCATGAAAATAACAACAAAAGGAGCCTAAGTTCTTTGCAGTTTACAACTTTGCTACATGGTTTAACTTGTGAACTATGAATTTTGAAAGTTTGAAGTTCCAGTACTGAGGCTGAGTATCGTGCCCTTGCCGACACCACCTGCGAGCTTGTCTGGCTTCGCTGGCTCTTGGCTGACATGGATGCTCCACAGCCCACTGCTACTCCTCTTTATTGTGACAATCGTAGTGCTATCTACATTACTCATAATGATGTCTTCTACGAACGCACCAAGCACATTGAGATCGACTGCCACATTACTCGCCAGCATCTCAAGAAAGGCAATCTCAAGTTGTTCTCCATCTCATCTGCTGACCAGCCTGCTGATATCTTCACCAAATCTCACCCACCTGGTCGTCTTCGAGATCTTATATCCAAACTCCAGTTGGCTTCCTCCTTGCCACCTCGAGTTTGAGGAGGGATGTTAGTGTATAGATTAGCCCATTGGGCTTAGCCTAGTATATTACTTGTACTACACTTATATTACTTGTACTGCACACATACCTAGCCTATATAAAGGCTCTCTTTTGTACATTGTTTTCACACACATTATTATACTGACTATTCAGTCATTCTCTCTCTCTTTATATTGTTAACACTCACTTCACTAAAAGGAACTTTATCAAGGAGACCCATACTCTGCAAAACTAGTAATTAACAAGGGAACTTGGTCAATATACTGTTATACATAGTTGGTTACACTCTATCCCTCGATCCCCACTACACTCATAATTTCTCCCTCTAATAAAAAATTAATATGAAAAGCCTTATTTACTTTCATAGTTTTACTACCACTGAATTAGTAGTTTTTTGTTACTATTGAGATATGCCACTTACTGAACTTTTACTGCTTTTGTAATGAACTACAGCTACTGGTGAGACTGTTTTTGTTTCGGTTTTATCTTATTGCTGAAAGTCTATTGTTATGTTTTATTCTATCAATGGATATTCATTGTCCTATTCACTTTTACTTTTATCATTGTACATAATATATTGTTTTATCCTTTTAGAGTTGGATACATATCAAACTTTCATTCATTATCCATACTTCCTTTGATTTCAAGGTAGGTTTCCTTTGTAATAAAAAAAAAAAAAAAAAAAAGGTACACTGGTAACCATTACTCTTCTTTGGATAAATGTTAAGCTTTGGGCTTAGACTCTCAAATAAAATCTCGAGCCTAACACGGCTAACCATCTCGAACGTGCCAGAAAAGACCACAATAGAAAGTAAAAGAGGAGAGAAAAAAAGAGAAGGCAGGGGGTGGGTATTATGTGGAGAAAAAAAAAAGATCCGAAGCAAGGCTTGTTTACTTTCTTGTAAACAAGTCTTAGAATACAGTTTTTTGAGATGATGGGTCATTTGAAACAGTTTATTTAGTTGAAACTTAGAACTTTTTTTATTGAAATTGTTGAAAAAAAAAATTAAATGCTAACTAAATAGTACAATGAGACTTATAAATAGTACAAAAAAGTGTAATAAGACTTATAAATAATATAAAAAAGATGCTAAAAATTCAAATAAGCTGAACTTTTCATCACATCCCAAACAAACTTGATATATCCAAAGATTCCAAACAAGCTGCAGATCCCAGATTTTCATAATGACAGCAAAAAGAATGAATATCATAATCTTTTTTTCCGTAATGAAAGCAAAAACAATGAAGTTCTTGTTGTTTTATATATATATATATATATAATTCATTATCATATTGGTAACAGAAATCCATCACATTCCTTAGTACAACACTAGAACATATCATAATTAATACACTTGCCAAAGTTCTCAAATAAATTTGCAGCAATAATATACTGCGTTGAACAGATATTTCTATGTAAGTTACTCTAGAGGAACACAAATGTTTTAAAATGTAGTACAAACTCTGAAAACACAATACTATAATCCACTTGTGTATGTCACTTAATAACATATTTTACGATACCAGGTAAATGGACATTCAGAAAGTACTCGTCCCATTTGATGCATTTGGGATCGAAGCAAAACAAATCTGCCTCTGCACCACTTTCTCTTAATGCCATTCGCAGCCTCTCTGTGTTCATGTCATCAAAGCTATATGCAAAAGTAGGCTTATATTAATACATACATACATATATACATATATATATATATATATATATATTGAAGGAAAAAAAATGGTTAACTTAGCAAATACAAGAACCAAAGTAAAAGCATACACATACATGCCCTCGAAAAACAAGTAAGGCCTGTATAGTTCCACCAATCGCATCACAAAGTTGATCTTGTTTCTGAGATTAATATACGTGCCCTGAAAATACTTGCAAAGCGCTACATTCACCACTTCTAGTCCCTGTAAAACAAGAAGAAGAAAAAATCAATTGAAATAAAGATAATATATAGCTAGCAGAAGGAACTGAGGGCATTTTGAGTTCAGAAGATGCATGGTACTGAGAGAAATACCATAATGCTATGGTTGACAAAGGAAAATGAAGCAAGAACATTTGACATGGCAAGCGATGATAGATAACATGCACCCCTCTTGGTCACACCCAGCTATTTTATTGAAAAATAATTGGACTATTACAATTACAAACTTCCTGTTTTTTATTATTATTATATTTTTCCTTTGTTGGATTCGCTGTTGAATTTTTTGTCTTGATATATTTTATAGCATAATTAATTGACTATTGTCTTTTTATGTGTCAAACTTCAGTAGGAAAATAGAAAAAAAAATTTATATATATATATATATATTCTTTTTTATTCTATCAATATCTTTTAGGGGTTCAAAAGAACATATAATAAGAAAAAAAAAAAAGTAAATAAGAAGGCAAAACCAAAGATAAAATAAATAAATAAATAAAAATACAAAATATGATAGCATTACATTTCAAAAGTGATAAAATTTATTCCTCATGCAATTTTTTTTTTTTTTTTTTACAAAGGTTTCTCTATAAACAATTAAATTTAATTTACTAGAGTTTAAATGTTATAAATTTAGTTATTTTTTTTATTTCTACACACTAATAATTGTTAAATGTAATGTGTGTATTATAACTTTGTTCTAGATGGATTCAAATCGGTGTGTATGATCACTCATTTTTATTCACGAAGCATGCATATCATATATATGTATTGGCCAAACTAAGAACAAACCTTCAGCAGAAGCAAATAACGAAGGGCCATGTATCTTTCGAAGCTGGCCATGTCGCCTAACACCAAAGCCTTGGAAACTTTGACAGGTTTCCCATCCTTATTAATCCATGGTGTTTGGGAGAAGTAACGATAGCCGTATTCTTGAAGCCCCGCGTTTGTCATAGGATTGCTTGCTGAAGAACCCACTTGGTAAATCACATCAGAAGGATGATTTGCATGAGCTACCATTGCCACTATTATAGAATTCACCACAAAGTCTGCGGGTATCTGCATTTTTATTTACATTTCATTTAATAATAAACTAAATGATCAAATTCATCACATTTTTCTAACAATTTAAACTTCTAGAAAAATTTCATCTAATTATAATATTCTAACACTCTTGGTCACATATTCACCCAAAGTAATTAAACTAAGGGAGTCAATTTCATATTGATGTCATTTTAATTTGGCCAGAGAAACAAAAATGTTTTGGTACTAGTTAATACCGGTGTACCATTTATAGATTACATATATATGTGTGTGTGTGTTTGTATATATTTATGTAAGTATGAATGTATTCATTTTTATAGTATTTATTAACATAAATTTTTAAATCCACATTTTATAAGCTTAAATATTAGCTTAAGTACATTAACTAATATATTAGATTAAATAACATATTTTTTATTAAAAAAATCACAAATTTAACATTTTAAAATTTTTTTTTTTTATTGTACCGGCTAAATAGTAAAACCGGTCAAAATACCCGAAATATGCCCAGTACAACTACTACAAGCCAGTATAACCCAGTATTTTTTCCTATTCATTTTAGAGGAGTACTAAAACCGATTTAATGCCCAGTACGATATATTTCTTATGTACGGGCGATACCAATACAATGTTGACTTCCCTATGCTAAACATGTGAGATTTTTAACGTAATTATTAAATGAAATATGGTATCAAAGCTGATCTTGAGTTCAAACTCTATACATTTTAGAGGAGTACTAATACCGATTTAATGCCCAATACGGTATATTTCTTATGTACGGGCAATGCCGGTGCAATATTGACTTCCCTATGCTAAACATGTGAGATTTTTAACTTAATTATTAAATGAGATATGGTATCAAAGCTGATGTTGAGGTCAAACTCTATACCCATTCATAAGGGTCGTCAATGGGCCGGGTCGGGCCGGCCCGGCCCATTTTTACTTGGCCCATGGGCACAATGGGTTGGGCATAATGGGCTATTAACTAGTTAATGGGCCGGGTCGGGCTGGGCCGAAAGAGAAAACCTTAGCTCAAGACCCTGCCCATGGGCAATACCCATTTTGTCTTTAGCGAGTTGGGCTATCGGGTTGGGCCTAATGTGTCACCCATGGGCTTGTGTTAGCATATTATTTTATTATTTTTATAAGGAATGAATCAATTTTTTATAAGGAAATAATCAATCTATTTTTTAAAAGGAATTAATTAAAGAATTTAATACTTAATTACAAATTTTTTTACAGTCAAATCTATTTAATTTTTTGTTTTGTTGATGAAAACCTATTTAATTTTTTATTTATTAAGGCTTTAAATAGTTTTTTTTATTTAATTTTTATCTTTAATAAAAAAATGTCAAATGGTTAATTCAAATTTGATAGACTACTAAAAAATATATATATTTAGTAAACTAAGTTTAGCACGATTACTTTGGATATCTTAGTGGTTGAGGGAGTTCTTTTAAGAAATTCCACTATGATATCTCAAGATCAATCCTTCATACACTTCTTATATATTTTTGTTATGAATTATGAGTTATTAGGCTAGGCTAATGGGTTAGGCCAACGGGCTGGGCAGCGGGTTGGGCTACTGGGCTAGCCCATCGGGTACCCATGGGCATAAAAACTAGCCCATGGCCTGACCTACTAGGCTAGTGGGCTACCCATGGGCCTCAATAACAACGGGTCGGGCCGCCCATTAGCCCGGTGGGCCGTCGGGTTTTTTGGTCGGACTGTGGGCCATGGGCTATTTGATGACCCTTACCCATTCAACCTCATATTTAAAATTATTATGGTCAATGATTAAATTCATAGCTTCTTAGCCATTTGAGCTTTTTGAACAATTAAAATTAATAATTTACTATGGTATGATTTTGAGTTCCCAATTCAAAGCATGTCTCCACTTTATCTTTAACGCTTAAGAAGTTATAATTATATGTAAATAAATAATAATTAATGAGTTATGATTGACTTAATCAACTCACCAAATCAAGGGCTGCCTGAAGATCACCAAGAAAGACAGTAAGTTTTCCCTTACCATAACCAACTGCTAGACTGTCAATAGTCCTGTAACATCAAAATGTAATTACAAATTAAAATTGCAATATAATTCAAACTTTTCTCCTTTTTTTAATCACATACTTTCTCTCATTTTCTCCATAACCAAACAAGAAATTAATGCTATAGGAAAATAAAATGATAATAAATTATAATTCAGAACAAGGGTTAATTGTCATTGCACAAATGTAATTAAGAAAGATTTTGTGTTCTCACCTTACCCCTTCAACCCAACCGGGGAAAGGTTCTTTGAAAGTACTGGTAACAATGGTAGGACGTAAGATAACCACAGATTCATTTTCTTTTAGATGCCCTATAAGCATCTCTCCCATTGCTTTTGTGAATACATAAGTATTCGGCCATCCGTACATCCTTGCTCTGATAAAATATTTGGACAAAAGGTAGGTAAGACGATTAGAACTCATTAATTGCCCATAGTTGAATGCATTATTTGTTAGAAATAATTTTTTTTAATTCACTAATTTAACTCTAGGAAAGAATAATTTGGGTTTCAAGTGGAGATTAAGTCAATTCGAAATCACAAAAACATTAATATATAAAAAAATTATTGTGTACTTCAGAAATATAATAATAATCTCAATTTATGGACAACAGCAAAGTGTAGTAGTACTTTTGCTTTACTTTGCCTAAAAAATAATATAAATAATTATATATATATATATATTAGCCTCACAAGCATTTGGTTAAAATTTGAATAACAATGTTATAGAACAAACCCTGCAGATTCTGCTCTTCCCCACCCAACATGATAAGTTTAAGTCTTGATTAAGCACAAACCCAATCCAAACTGATTTGTTGACATTCATCGTATTGTCACACCGTAATTTTTTTTTACCTAACAGTAACTTTTGTATTACTGAAGTTTGGATTTTTTTTTTTTTTTTTGGATGAATCTGAAGTTTGG
>NW_027070241.1:20308-25069 GCF_002906115.3 Quercus suber
TATTATATAGCGATAGTAGAAACTAGCTTGAAAGAAATCTTTTGTTACATATAAACTCATCCCAACCAAACCCATATCCAGCATCCACCATCAGATATATGGTAATTCCTTCAGGCCCGGGTACCATAGACCGTACTTAATTTTGTCGGAGAGCACTATTTCCACCGATGAATCATGATCGTTCTAGTTGGCCTGACGTATTGTTTCTCAAACTTGGCCCACAAGTCATGGAGTGGAGCATTAAAACCACTTCTTTGTGCTCTTCCAGGACTCTTAATTACTTCGCATCAAGAGGATTTTTTTTTTTTTTTTTTTTTAATATTTTGCTTTAACACTGTGCTATCCTTGCTTAAATCAACATCCAATCCGTGCCTACAAAATCTTCTTGAGGTCAAGAATTGAATGATCTAGGATATGGTGCTAAGTAATTGACCGGTGAACCACTATTTTTTTTTTCTTAAACTCCTAGTCAATTAAAACTTGACTTCATTTAGAATGCATATATTGTTCGGCTTTTGGTGATGCAAGCCTTTATGAATGGCACTATGGCAGAACTTTTTTTTTTTTTTCTAATCTACCAAAAGCAATTTGGAAATTTTCTAAGAATCATTGATTACCAATTTATATTATATTAACAGTTGACTAACGCGTGAGAAAATGAAGTAAATTAGGAACTTTGAAACTATGAAGTCCAAAGAATATAGGTTGTACTAATTATTATGAATAATTCTAGAGATACAAACTATTTATAAAAATTTTTACAAACTATCGATGTGGTGAGTGAAATTTTTTTACAAACTGCTGATATGGTGAGTGATTATTGGTAAATGAAAAAGTGATATTAATGATGAGCGAGTCTAGATGAAAACCAATAAGAAGTTGGTTACATCAATATTTTGTAAAAATGTTGTAAAATACTTTATGACTGTAGTATTACTGAATTATTATAACCTCAAGGAAGTTTTTGTAGTATTTTTCCAAAAATTTCACAAGTTAACTTAGATGCATAAGTAATTATAGCAAGATAATACTTATAAATTTGTATTGAATATTATTTTCTATATGACACTATTATTATTATTTCGAAAGAAAGAGCTTCTTGTGCAAGTAAAGGTTAAACTTAAATCGTAGACTTAATTAAGGGGTTCCTACGTCGAGCATGATAGCATTTTTTGACAAGTTTGCTGGATAAGATTAACCAAGAATTGAATAATCATGGGAATGAATTATACCATGGAGGGGTTTACATGCCTTGCTTTACCTAAAACCAACGATGCCATATATGAATTCAAAAATGGATCATCGATATGATGAATATGATTGATTGCACCTGTCTTTAGTGTAAAAATAATAGGGTTAAGACTTAAGAGCCAGCTGGTGGGTATGTAGGCCCCAAATTAATTAAGGCATATTCTATTATTCATTTGAGCTATGTAGGATCTTCAATTCTCAGTTCATAGGTCATAGCTAGCTTTATGTTATCGATCTAGAGATCATTATTATCAACGAAAATCCATTAGAACTAATCTTGATGCTGAGCCTTCTCTCCATAGGAAGTTTTTTTTAAGACATAAAGTAAGGTATTAAAGTTGTAAACTTGTAATACTCAAAATGTAAAATCAGATGACAGAATATCCCATGGGTGTACGTTGGTCTAACTTGTTGTGGTTACTGTTTATTAAAAATCATGATCACCTGTCTGGGATTACACAGTTATCTGAAGAGTGTCTCTCGTGAAATTGGAAGTTGTTAGTTCAAATCTCTGCCTCTTTAATCGAACTCATGTTTTTGACGTTAAAGTAGCAGGCATGTTTTTCATACATTATGGTAGGCAGAGAGGATCATGTGACCACTGTATATACATTAATTGTAGGACAGAAACGCATGCACTTCATAATGTGGATATAGCTGCTGGGACTATAAAATAATTTAAAATAGTCTTTTTTTTTTTTTTTTAATTTTTTATATAATATTTCCGAAAGCTCTAGGGTAACATGTGTTGCTGAAGGAGCACACACAAGCTAGCCATTGGTTGCAACTGTAAGTGTATCTCTTTATTTGTTTTGCCAAAGGCTGTTAATTTTAATCGTACATGCAATGTCTTAAATTAAAATGAGTACATGCACCTGTATTCCAAAACTTCTCAGATAGATTCCGACGCAATTTGCTAGGCAGGTTCCTTAAAGTATGTAGTACGTGACACAATCCAATTTACAGGATTAATAATAAGGTCTTGTTGTTCCAAAAAGTATATAAATTGTTGCTCTTTTTGACAGGGTTTAATTGGATCAAAGATTGGAAATTATGATTGGTAATAGTTTTATGCTGTTAAGAGCATTCATATCAGCTCTTGCATTCTTATGTATAATAGAAAAAGAGAAGAATTTTACACATTTAAACCACAAAACTTCCCACATCAGTCCGTTTAAAAATGTGTAAAGTCTTCCAAATTTTTCCACGAGCTACAGTACCCGTGTAAATTTACACGGGCACCATAGCATGTGTATTTAATTTTTTATTAGTTTTTTCTCTCTCTCCATGCCTCAGTTGCTCTCACTCTCACCTCACTCTCCACTGTCGCCAATCACACTTCTTCCTCAGCAGCCGTGACTTGAGTCCATGACTGACTGAATGATGCCGCCGTTCTTCAATATAATATTCCGACGAGCCAAAATGATGCCGCCGTTTCGACATCCTTCAATCTGATCTTCAATCAGATCGCTCAAAATGATGCCGCCGTTCTTTAATCTGATCTTCAATTAGATCACTCAAAAACTCAAAGACCAAAGCGCTCAAAAACTCAGAAACCAGATCGCCCAAACTTGAGAGCTGTTGAGGAAGAAGAAGTGTTTGATAATCCATGAGACCCATCTGCCAAGTCCACGTCCAAGCAAGCCGCTTGGGGTAGCTCCATGAGACCCATCTACACGTTCTCTACCTGGGTTTCTTTTGCTTTCTTTCTTTTTATTTTTTTTCTATCTGGGTAGCTCCGCAAGCTGTTTGTGTGTGTTTTTTATTTATTTATTTTGGTGGCTGTTTATGTGTTTGATAGGAATTAATATTTTGGTGGTTGTTTATGTGTTTGATAGGAATGAATTAGCTGAAGATTTGATGATAGTGGTTGGATGGGTTGAGGTGGGTTAATGATGGTGGCTGGGTGAGTTCACGGTGGGTGTGGATTGAATATTTTATTTGAATAAATGTGTATAATAGACAAATTAATGTGGATGTTTTGTAAAAGTGGTTGTGTAAAATAAAAAAAAGTAGATTTTGTCTTGTGAAATAGACAAAAAATTTGCACGAACTGACGTGGATGCTCTAAGGAAATTGACAAACAAATCATTAACCGGCCTGCCGCCTCAGAGAGAGAGAGAGAGAGAGGTGGTTCATAGTGTTAAGGACGTCATAGTATGCATTCAAACAGTATCCAAGAAAGAGAGCCAATTGAATTTAAGTTTTTACTTTTAAATTTTTTATTGATAGTGGTGATTCCATCTTTGACGCATGGCAGATGTTAGAGTGCGCGTTAATAAATCCACCTAATTCATTTCAAGCATATGTTAAACGGGAAAAAGAAAAGTTTATGCATTTGAAAATGATGGCAACCATTAAGACTTAAAAAAATTAAATTAATTAATTAAGTAGCCACAAATTTTCTTTACTTTAGATTTATGTGTTTTTGAAGGCAACTTTAGATTTGATTTATTTGTTGTTTAATCATATTTAATCATATAATTTGGTTAAATTGCTTTTTCCATGCTGCATCTCAATTAAAAGCCTCAATTTTTTTCTCCTAATGATTTGATAGTTGAGGATGGGAAAATTTAAACTTTGGATATCTTTATTGAAAATATCAAAAAATATTAACTAGTTAAGTTAAAAGACGTTTGGCGAAAAAGCGACAACTTAAAAACACTCAATTTTATGGTTGCATAGTCTTCCTTAACTTCCGGATGCCATCCTTGAGCAACTACTAAATCACTAGTCTAAAACTCATGAAAGTGAAATGATTTCTTAATCCCACATTGCTAAAGGTAAGTAGAATGTTAGGTAGGGTTTGGATACACGTTTGCGTCCACGTTTGGCTTTTCAACGCCTTTTTTTTTTTTTTTTAAGTCGTAACTTTTGACCAGTTCTCCCATGAACAGTGCACTATTCACGGGTCTTACAAATTTCACTTTTTAACAACTTTTTTCATTAAAAATGGGTCACACGGCATTATTCACACATTTAAAAATTATTTTGATACAGTATTTTTAGTTTTCAGTTTCAGTAAAATAAGTTCTATTAACGGACCTTTAGTGTTAGGAATGGAATCATGATTTATCTTTAGTGGGTCAAAGCAAAGAAATAAAAAAGAATAGTACTAAGTACTAACAATAAGAAAAGAAGAATAAGTTGTATGGATTAGCTTAATGTAAGCTCATCGATCAAATTTTATAATGTTATTAATATGATAATCCCATATTAATGAACGCAATCCAAAATTACATTTTAAGAAATAAAATCAATTTCATTGATCTCAAATTTTTGAATTTTGTACGAGGATTTTAAATAATTAGTATATTAACATTTGAAGTTGATAGTACTTCATCACTAGCGTTGGATTCTAAATCATTTGATTTTTTTTCTTTTTCTTTTGAGAAAAGTTGATTGTTTTAATTGACTTTCTCATAATCTACAAGTCAAATAAACATGCTATTTATTATCTCATTATATCTATGGTAATATTCCAACTAAAAAAATCAATTCATGTTGGCA
>NW_027070241.1:36205-49863 GCF_002906115.3 Quercus suber
TTTTTTTTTTTTTTTTTTTAAGAATGAAATCTAAAAATTTTATTGAAAAAGTCAATCACTATCAGTTAAGAGTACAGAATATAGATGTAGAAAAACATCCTCCATTTACACTTTATAACCACTAACATGTTTAGTATGTTTAGTTAGATTATGAGCAACAGAATTATCAAGTCTATGTACACGTGAAAAAGAAATCCTATTAGAATCATGTGCTTTCCTGATATCCTTGAACAATGCTCCGTCGAAATTAACCTTCAGTGAGTTTATTGGGTTTATCTTATTTGTATAGAAATGATAGACAGAAGAAAAAAAAGAATACACTCAAATAATTATTTTTACATGAAAAATATATTTATCAGTTAACTTGACCCGACCCGTCAAACACTGGTTATTAATTTTTGCAACGTGTTTCAATAGAAAGCTTTTTCATGCGTCTTTGCTCATGGTCTGGAGAAAGCTTCACATAAGCAATGCATATACTTGCAGAAAAAGGAATCGAAAACCTAGATACAGCCAAACCGAACGTTAAAAAGAGAGTCCTAAAGTAAGGATAAAAGGTATACACAAACGCAACATATCATGGGTGTTCCTTACATCATCTACTTAGCCGTTTCAAAATGGAAAATCACCTCCCCTAGCTCTAACCTCTAAGTCTCACCGCCACCTACCTTTTATATATGCATGCATCTTCGATCAGTGTCTGTATTATTATTATTCAGTTTTTACTCTTTTCATCATCTGGAAAAAATAATGAAGCCACAAGTAGAGAAAATGGTTAAGATTTCCAATCTAATGCTGTGGCTGTGGGTCACCGCCACAATGACGGTGCAGTGCTCGAAGGCAGCTGTCGCGCCACGACAGGTTGCAGCTTTGTTTGTGTTCGGAGATTCCTTGGTTGATGTTGGTAACAACAACTTCCTTAGCTCCTTAGCTAAGGCCAATTACTATCCATATGGCATTGATTTCACTGCTGGCCCTTCTGGGAGATTTACCAATGGCGAAACCTTTGTTGATATGCTTGGTAACTTTTCTTCAGCCTTGTTACTAATAATTATTGTGATACGCACCAAATGGATTAGATTGTATGAGTGTTGGATCTCACCAAATGATATATATCAGGCATTATTAGGTTGGTTTAGATGATATAAATGATTATGAGAAATTCTAATTATAATTTTTGACTAGTTCTTTGGGTATGTAACACAAATTTAGCTAACGCTAATATGAGCGTTACAAGCGTATATAACACAAATGTTACTAACGCTAATATGAGTTTTACAAGCGAATATAAGGAACTTTAGTTGCCAATCTTTTGAATATAACGAAGATATGATTAATACTTACTTTTTATGACCGTATAATATTTTTTAAAGTGACATCTTCATTATTTCTGATAAATTCCTCAGATTGTGACAATAATATCATTTAAGGTTGTCATATATATATATATATATATATCGATATATATCTTTGTTATCCCCCACCTCTGATATATATACCATCTGATGTGAAGTTGCTGGACAAAAATGGATTGATCAATATGGCAATCATTTAGAATAAAAGCTTTTATTGACTAGAAGAACAAGTATGAGCGAAGCTCATTTTGATGTGAATTTTTGGTTGGCAGGGAGGATGTTGGGGATTCCATATCTTCCAGCTTTCGCAGATCCCACCACAGTTGGTACCCGAGTTCTTAACGGAGTTAATTATGCTTCAGCAGCTGCTGGCATCCTTGATGAGACCGGCCGACACTATGTACTTCAATTAATGCATTTATATTAATTATTATTAGCAACTTTCTATTAAATTTTAAAAACAAAAAATAATAATAATAAAAGACAGTTTGTATGTAATAAACAAAATTCTCTTCCAAAATTATACTTTTGCTGTAATTGTGATGCCCGGATGCAGGGACAACGGTACAGCCTGAGCCAGCAAGTGGAGAATTTCCAGTTCATCACATTAAATCAATTAAGAACAATAATGAATGGGGCGAACCTGAGCCAATATCTGGCAAAATCTATAGCAATTTTGGTGTTTGGAAGCAATGACTACCTCAACAACTACCTCTTGCCATCCCTCTATTCTTCCAGCTATATCTATAGCCCCCCAGATTATGCAAACCTTCTACTCAATCGCTATACCCGCCAAATTTTGGTATATTTCACTATTTTATTTTCTCTATCATAAATTCAATGAATCATTTAGAATATATATGGGTCTTAATTTATATCTAATTAAACACAATAAGTTTAGAGAGACTTTAACCTTAATTAATTTGTGTGGGATTAGTGAACAATTAATTTATATGAAATGGTTCGCTGCATGCATTGCAGGCATTGTACAGTATGGGATTGAGGAAGTTCTTAATAACAGGAGTAGGACCGCTTGGTTGCATCCCATACGAGAGAGCTAGTGGTCAAGCCCAGCCAGGAAGGTGTGTGGATTATGTGAATCAGATTCTTGGTACCTTCAATGAAGGGCTTAGATCGCTGGTCACTCAGCTCAACACCAACCACCCTGATGCAAAGTTTCTTTATGGCAATACTTATGCTGCTTTTGGAGACATCATTAACAGCCCTGCCACTTATGGTAAGTAAATTACTAGCTATATATCAAGCAAATTAAGAAACGCATTAGATAGAATTTATTCACTTTTAATTTGAACACAAATTAAGATGTACACATAAAATCTCATTGGCAGCTGGCGGGCCAAACCCAATCACTTGTTTACTTTAGTGTCATGCATATATACAAGTCCCGGTTTTAATAGTTTCGTGTGTAGCAAGCATTTTTAATAGCAAAAATTAATGTTATTTCAGGGTTCAGCGTGGCTGACAAGGCTTGTTGTGGAATTGGGGGAAGCTACGTGGGACAAATAACGTGTCTACCATTTCAAATGCCATGCCTAAACAGGAGCCAGTATGTGTTTTGGGATGCTTTCCATCCCGGAGAAGTTGCTAATGCCCACCTTGCTTGGAGGGCTTTCTCCGGTTCGCCCACTGATTGTTACCCAATCAATGTTCAACAAATGGCTCTCCTTTGATCTCAAATACTTTTATAGCGTGAGCCTGTTTTATTTGTCATGTATGTTCAATAATTAAGTTCAAAGTTCAGTTTGCAATTTGGCATCTATATATGCTTGTATTGTATGTGGAACTATTGTGTAGTGGAAACCATTTCCTTTTATCGTGTAACTCCCTTTCGAGATCTGCAACGATGTTTGCTATATGTGTGATACTAATTTATCAAGGACACTGTCTCTATGGGCTATAATAATGAATTTATAATTATTATTTGAAGGTTCCCATGGCCATACATGCAAATTTCATGTCAAATACCTTTTACAAACAATGGTAAATACGTAGACTTGTCCTCTATATGAGGCTCATATAAATTTTTTAAACCCCCAAACAAAATTGTAAAAGAAATACATTTAATCTTTTATTTACTTTTACTTTAATGGTCAAATTAGTAGTTAAGCTTTAATTTTTATCAAATTAATCAAAATGAGTTGTTTCACCCAAATTTGTTAATAAATAAATCCATTTAAATATTTTTAAAAATAAAATAAATAAATACTCATCAAACAAAAAAGATAAAGTATCTAATGAGTTTAATTTTGTAGCTAAAAAAAAATGCTTAAACGGTGTTATTTGATAATAGATTTGAAGGGAAAGACCCAAACTCATGTTTACTAACAAATATTAAATCTTATGGATTAATATGACAATTGAAAAGTGAGACTAAAATGAACCTTAATAAGTAAAAAAAAAAACCAAAGGTGATATGGTAAAATGCAGGCCTTAATTGAAAACAGGCCTAGGCTAGGATGGGCTGGGCTCGGCTAGTGAATTTTTATGGGGCCTAACCTAACCCAGGAATGGCCCCCTTTTTCAGTGAATAGTGAATAATCCCCACAAAAGAGGGACTTTGAAAATCTGTGTGTCGCCTTTTGATATGTTCTTTGTCCCCTGAAAATTGAAAAGAAAGAGTGAAGAGTGAAGAGTGAGAGGGAAAAGGGAAAAGAAAGAAAGAAATAGAAATGGCGTGGTTGAGTAAGAGTAAGAGCATGAAAATGGGAAAATCAAGTTCAAGTGCTTCTCTTTTGAAATCACTGTTATGTCGTCCTCCACGCTCCTCCTATTCAACTGCTAAAAGGTCATCTAATTCGTCTTTTAAGGAAACACACGACGTCGTAGCAGAAGCAGAAGAAGAAGTAGAAGCAGCAGCGAGTGCGAGTTCTGGAATCAGTAGGCCACTCTCTGAAATCCTAAAAGAACTGAACAAGAGAGTGCCCGATTCTCTCGTCAAAGTCTTTCGCTCCGAAAATGACTTCTCCATCAAATATGTTCCCTGGTTCTCTCTCTCTCCATCAAATATTTTCATCTAACTTTAATCTTTTTATTTTTTATATCTCTTTTTATTTTTGTTTTTGTGTAGGCATGTTATGAATCGGATTTTGAATTTACATGCTCCGGGTATTATTCTTTTTATTTTATTTATTGTTGTTAATATTGTTCATGTTTCTTTAATTTCTATTTTTCTTTTCTTTAAATTAAATTAAATTATGATTTTATTTGTAAATATATAGAATGGTCGGGAGAGGTTCGAAGCATAACGTATTCGGGGGACGCCAAGTCTGTCTCTGTTGTTTATCGTGTCACTCTCTATGGGACTGATGCTGAGGTATTATTGAATGACATATTCGAATGTTATCATCATAATGTATAATACGATGCCAAACTAAAGGTTTCCCATTTCACAATATAGAGCTTTAAGATGTGCTTGGACCTAGCTAGAAGCTTTCAAAATTAAAATGAACTATTATTTATTTATTTATATACAACAAATGAGACAGTCTAGTCTAGAAAGGGAACTTGAATAGCTGCAAACTCGTTATTTCTTTCTTTTCATTGCTAATGCTAGGTTACACATGCCTCTTATACTCACACCACCATTCACCATACTCGATCTCCATCTCATTATTGAGGGAGGAGCAATTAGTGTGTCATTTGAGGCTGCGCTACTCCTCATTGTCCAACCTACCTAATTTGTCTTCAAAATTAATTTCAAAGCTTTCATTAAGCACAAAATACTAAAGATTTAGATTAGAACCTGATTTTCCTTTTATCAAAAATAAACTCATCATCGTAACAATGACATGACATGACATTTGCATCTAGTATTAAGGGAGAATAATCAGACAAATTTAGAGTTTGCAAGCCATTTTCTTGATCACTGCACTTCTTTTCCCATAAATTTTTTTTCCCCTTCTTCTGACTGAAAGCGCAAGATAGAGAAAATAACAATGACAACTTCTGTATATTCATCACTTGTGAATTACATAATCTACCTTCCATTTATAGAGGAGACTTTACCCTTGAAGAATATCACATGTGATGAATCAAAATGAAATTACTAATTTATAACAAACTGCAACTACTTCAACAACAGTTTGTTACAACTGAAATCTAACTTCAATGCTAAAGCCCGTGTGAGTGTGACAAAGCTAATCCCCCACCTGTAGTAAACTTTGATGGTTAACTTCTGGTCTGCTGCTGCGTTGAGCACAAGATGCGGGACTTTTCTGCACTGTTGCATTGTTTACTGAACTGCTGATCGATGTGTTCTGCACTGTTAGAATGCTTGCCTCATATGCTGCTGTGTTCTCTCTCTCTCTCTCTCTCTCTCTCTTTTAACTAACATACTTTCTAGTTGATAATCTTTATTTTGTATGACTGTATTTGCATTCAACATGAAGACAATAGCAAGTTGGTTTAGGGCTTTCCACAAATGTCCTGTTAGCTGAAGCCTTAAGGAAGTGTTAGCCTTTTCTCTAAAGAAAGTCTTATGATAATTTCATTGAAAATAAAGATACGTGTTCACTTGCTTTATTAGTGGTGGAAGAGAGAAAAAGAGAGGAGCTGACATTTTTTTTTTCCTCATGCTTCCACAAGATATATAGGGAATCAACGGGAACTGCTTCAGTTGATGACACAAGTTATGGGGATCCTGTACAAAAAGCAGAAGCAATGGCATTTCGTCGAGCTTGTGCACGCTTTGGGCTTGGGCTTCATCTATACCATGAGGATATGTCTTAGCAAGAAGTTAGGCTTGTGCAATGCAAGTCTGAATTGTATCTTTTTTGATGTTGGGGAAATCATGCTAGATGTGGATTGGTTCTTTTTGTTGTCGGGGTCAAGATGATGGTTTTGGAAAGCTGAAGAAGCGGCCTATTTTGAATCTAGCAGACATCTGATATTGAAGCATCAGCCCGTGTTTAATTAAGCAGTTGTTTAGTAGTTTGTGGTTGGAAATATTATCTTGTGAAGTGATTTAAATCCCTAATATATCCAGTGTCTTTTGTAGTCATTGTAGAATCGCTCAATCAGATGAATGTGAGCATATTTTGCTTCCTTAACATGTTCACTCAAGTAGATTTCCTGAACATTCTCAACCAACAAAAAAAAGGTAGATTTCCTGAATTGTTGAATTATTTCCAATAATTTTGCTGGAATTTTATTATCTGAACAAAAGTTCAATTTAGATATATATATATATATATATACTTATATTGCAAATGTGTTAACTTTACTTGAGGCAGGGATGCTTTCATACTAACATGGCTAATGGCTTGATGCCAAAACAGCTTGTTTTGCAACTGTTAGTCGCTCTTTTTTAATCCTTTGGTTCTGTTTTTTTTTTTTTTTTAATCCCAAAATATAGCGGAGCATTTCATGTTCTATTTGTTATGAGTGTGGTACCTAATATTTGGTGAGAGATGTGTTGAAAAAAGCCCAAACTCTTATCAGCCCAGATATATTTTCTGGGCTGAATCTTATTAGACCAAAAAAGCTATGTTAATGCCTTTTTTTAAAAGGCCCACACAAAGCATATCCAATTATTTTGGGCCTATTGTTTCCTTGTATCTTTTTATTATTTACACGGCTCAAGCAGGTGCAATTTTTAATGGGGAATTTTGAACGAATGTGATTTGGGCGGTAAAAAGTTGGTCTATTTAGAGATCTTACTGATGGACTGAAGAGATAGATTTCGCCAATTGGGCTTGGAACACTTGCAAAGTCTATGAACCCCATGAGCAAGTCACAATTTATTTTCCCAAAATTTCAGCCTAATAACCTAAAAACCATGTAAACTATTTTGATCTCATTAAACGCTAATTGATGCAGTTCCTCAAATTTAGCAGGTTCTTAATGGGTCGTTTCCCCTAGTAAGTTAAGCAAAGCTAGTTAGGCCAACCAGATTAACAAAAAAATGGTAGTAAACCAGATTGTTATAATATCCCAAAAAGCCCACAACTCAAGGTTTCCAATCATCCAAAAACCCACAACCAAAAACCTTCAATTCTTAATCAAATATGGATATTAGACATGCTCGTGATCTAATATAAAGTATTTTCCAAAAGTCATGCATTAATAAGATTTTATCTACCTCACTAACCACATTTATACTTCTAACTTAAGCCCAAGAAGTAGTAAATTTCAAAGTTGCTCTTGGGCATATATATATATATGGTAGTAAAAATAATGCTCTCTCTCTCTCTCTCTCTCTCTCTCTCTCTCTCTCTCTCTCTCCATTTCTTTGTATTTTAATTATAATAGAGCAAGGGTTATTTTTAACTATTATTTTCCTTTTTTAAGTTATTATCTATGTGTGGTTCTTCACAAGGCATCACTAACTTCTATTTTTTTTATCTGAGTTTGACCCCTTTGTATCTTTGAACCCAAGTTATAGGCCTGAAATTCCTTTAGCTTGACATTACAAATCGACCCCAATAAGATATCTAGTTGGATGCTTTTTAATTGGTAAGAAACAACTCTAAAGAAACAAATTTATTCACAATTTTGATGGGGTCTATTGTGATTGCTTACATAATAAAAATGTTAAGAGATATCAAGAGTCTCCTCTAACTCTACTCCTTAGTAGATGTGCCACTCACTATCTTGACCACAAACAATATCATCATTTCAAAAAATTTAGTCTCACAATAGTAGGAATAGCTATTGTTACAATTTTAGCCACTAGTGTAGTCATCATCCAACCATAAAGGCCACAGTTTAAGCGATAATCCATTATCAAACACCATTGTATAGTGCTTCTTTATTGCACATTCTTTTTTCAACCATCTTAAACTTGAGAGGATATTAAAGAGATCAAATGTTAATTGTAGTCAAAGTTTAGATTTGTTAATTAAATAAGCACAATTCATATATATTTATACCTAATCTAGTTTATTGTAGGATTTAGCTAGATCAATCATGTTATTTATTTTTGTGTGTATTCGTATCTCGCTCTCTCTCTCTCTCTCTCTCTCTCTCTCTTAGTCCCAATCCATCATTTCAAATAATAAGAATGAAAATTTGATACTCAATCTCAATTCTAGAAGACTCCCAAAGGGCCAAAAGTTTCAACCAAAAAAAGAAAAGAGAAAAAGACTCGCACCAGAAATAATAGAAAAATGGGCAATGATAATAATAAATAAAAATAAAATAAATGGTACAAAACAATAGAAGGCAAGTGGGTATGAGTGAGACTGAGCTGGAAGTGGGGTCCACAGAAGATGTGGAAGGGATAAAGCTGATGGACAGGCATGTGTTGGAGTCGGACACACACACACACACCCACACCCACACAGTGCCGTGCTGCAGTCCCCAATTCCATGTCTGGCACTTGCTGCAGGAGACCCCTGCTCCCTTGACCCTTCCTTCTTATTTAACGTACACATACACATACACATCATATTTCATCAAACAAACAAAGAAAAGAATTTTAATTAAATTGGAAATAGTATACTGTATACAAGGAAGGAGACTATATAAATAAATAAATAAATAAATATAGAGAGAGAGAGAGAGAGAGAGAGAGAGAGAGAGTAGAATAGAGTGAATGTGCGTTGTCGTATGGATGATTATCACTTTCATTTTTTGGTCAAAGAAGTTGGAGACAGCTGCCCCAACTGCCAGATCATACCCCACTGTCTTTTAGTTTCTACCCTACTCCTCACGTGTACTTTCTCCCCTGGTTTTTAAAAACTAAAAACAAAAACATCCATTATTGTTCCTCTTCATCTCACGGACCACGGTTAATAACTCTGGATAATATACACAGGTTAAAATAACAACTTTAAGCTCTATGTCTATGTGCCTCACCCTCAATCTTTCATGGTAAACCCTTTTTTTTTAAAAAAAAAAATTAATATCATCATATTGAAGGATTTCTGGTAACTCTCTTTCTCTCTCTCTAGTATGAATGATATGAAAGGGCCCTTAATTAAAGCTCCATTAACTTTTTCTTCAAACCTAAATGCATTTGTTTCTTTCTCTTATTTCTCTACTGCCATTCCGTTCCTTTCTTTCTTTTATTTGTCGGACAAATGTGTGTCTCCCAACTATTGGAATATTTGGATGCATTGCACAACCACACCTCTAAAATTTGTAGGGGTCAAATCATAAAATCATTACCCTAAACCTTAACGTCCTCGACAAACCGACAACGTAATACTCTATATATATAACTGGTTCACCACAAAACACATAACACAATCAATTATCAAGTGCTCTAACTTCACTCGCATCTCTCTCTCTCTCTCACACAATGTTTGTTATGTTATATATTTAGTAGCTATCTATATAGGGAGGGAACTCATGAAGTTACTCTAATCAAGATGTCTTCCTAATGTCAGATCCTCTATTGATGCCCTTTATTTCATTGAAAACCAGCTCCCAACATATATAATTACTATAAATTCAACAACTCATCTATTTCGGCTACCTCATTAACTTCACCTCATCACATTTACTGCTCATTAACCTTTTCGAACATAGTTGTCAAATCGTGAATCGTATCGTGAATCGATTTTTAATTTTTGTGTATCGTGTATCGTATCGTATCGTGTATCGTAAGATACACAAACACTTAATAAAATTTATAAAAAATTATAAATATACATATATAAATGATATATTCATTATAAATTTTAAATATGTTCAACTAATGACTAATTTATTCATCACTTATGTAATAATATTTAACAAACTAACTAAATAAATCAAACTAGCATGTGTTCATAACATACACATTAAAATTACTTACATTCAAAAGTGATAATATATTACAAATGACTCAAAAATAAAAATTTATTTTCATCATATTCATCAAATTGCCTAATCAACCCCATCTAAGTCAACGCTATCATCATATTTATAATTTTGCAAATTTATTTCTTCATTAAAATTTTCTTCATCGTTATTTGTCATTAACATTTACTATCTCTTCTTGTTCTTTCCATTTCTATAAATTTTTTTGGCATTCTAGTTTCTTGGACTTATAACAATAACAATTAAAACAAAAATAATTTTTTTTAAAAAAATTTAAAATATTAAAGTGAAAGGTAAGTGTGTACTGTGTAGTCAATTGTAGGAGCGAGGGGAAAAAAACTTATAAATATGTTATTTTAGTAAGCTAAATTAAGAAAACTAATAATTTTGTGTTAAGAACAAATCTAACAACTTGTTAGATTCAAATAAAAGTACAAATTTTAACAAAAAATCTCATTTTAAAGCATTTTTCTATGTATCGTACGATACATACAATTTTACGATACGATACGATTCATACGATACACACACTGTATCGTACAATTCATGAGCACTTACGATACTCCAATACGATACGGAACTTTTTACGCACGATTCGATACGTATCGTACGATACGTATCGCGTATCGTACGATACTAACAACTATGTTTTCGAATACCACCTCTTTTTTTAATCTTTTCGAAAGAAATGCCCTACTGGTATTATTGAGTTTAACCTCTAGGGACAACATTCTATTCTTTTCTTTTCTTTTATATATATATATATATATATATTATTATTATTATTATTATTATTATATATTCTTACAAGTGAAACTTAGGAAAATTGGATGGAAATTAAAACCAATAATTTTTCACTTCATAAGCCGAAGTAATGCTCACACCATAGGTGGAGCTAGGGAAGTGCCAAGGGGGGCCATGGCCCCCTTAACTTTTGAAATTTTTTATCAATTTTTTTTTACATTTGGTAATAAATTTATAAATTACACAAAAATATATTTATCGGCACTCCCGAAAAATTTCCTGACTCTGCCACTCGCTCACACCATTCTTATCCCCAGTAGCACATTGAAAGGAAAAATACATTCACTTTCTGTTGGCATGTTTAATTAGAGATGTACAGTGGATAACATTAATTTTGCAATATTAGTTGTGGGGCCCGTGGGCTCGATAGCCTCGGCCCATCGGATAGTAGGCCCAAGGACAGCGCCGAGGAGGACTGACCAACCAAGGCTAAGTCAGGCAAAACCTCTATTGTGACCCACGCCGAGGACCTGTTCGTCCTCGGCATTCTAAGGATAACTTTCGGGAGGGGACAAGCTCAGAGCAAGCTGTCACATTCGCACTTAATGCATTCACCTAACCCCTCTGATATAGATTGGCCTATATATGTATATTATATGTATGTATGATCATTCAATATAGCCCTGGGGACCAGTACTAAAAACTGGCAGAGGATGACTAAAGTTAGAACTTAGAACAGCTAATAATCTCTTCCATTGATAATTGAAAACGATACATGTAATGTAGCTAGCTAGCGACGTCTCACGTATTTTGCAATCAAAGCTTAACACCCTATGTCTCTCGCTGACCCCAAACTTACATTACCTACTACTTCATCATGTGACTATTTGCCCATATTCTCTCTCTCTCTCTCTCTCTCTCTCTCTATTCATATTTTGCTACTTCCATTAAATTATGAACTTTGATATAGGCCTAGACTTTATTACATGAATTGTTGGGTTACACATGTGAATATGACTTGTTCATGGTCTACAAAGAGGTGTTGAAGTACATAGAGAGGTAGAGACTCACATGTGAGGGGGAGATTGTTAAGTTATACGTGAGTAAAGTCTCACATTAAATAATAATGAGAAGAATGAGTAGTTAATATAACATAATTGATCAAATACCCATTAGGGTTTAAGCCTTTTGAGTTAAAGTGTGTCTCTATATGTTATATTAATTATTCAAGAACTCTTCCTAAGGATTTTATCTCCCCAACATGAATTATATCATCCAGACCACTTTTTTGTTTTAAATTATTTATTTAAATGAGATTAATTAAGTATATATAGCATTTGTTAACCTTAAAACACTAATGAATGAATGCGAGTATTGAGTTTATTATATATATATATATATACAAAATCCAACAATCCATTACTATGGTCTATTTTTAGTAGGGAATCTCATCTCATAGCTAGGGTTGGCTTTGCCTACGCCTGTTTTAGTTAACTTAGCTTTGAATTTTAAATAATTATGCATCGCTTTTGGTGTGGCAGTTGATGTAAAGGCTATACTCTATAGGGGTAACAAACTTAGAAGAAGGTTTATAAATGGCAAAGTGAAGGGTGGTCTGTCGTTTTACGATCGATCTCTGAATCATTACCAAAGACGTGCCTAGCTAGTTTATTAATTAAATTAACATTTAGTACACAAATGGATGTTTCTGGGGCCTCATATTCCTGTCTTGAGATAGTATAAGCTGACCCTACTGACAAACAAGCACTAACTAGCAAATTATCCTTCAAATAAGTTGGATGAAATGTATGCCTCATGTAGAAAAATTTTCCCACATAAATTTATCAATATGTCACTATCCAACAGATAAGATGGTTAGGACCATACATCGATCATATTGATTGGCTGCTAAATGAGTAGCAAATTTGGGTTTCAACTAACTAATTAGCAACTTCTTACTTCTTCGTATATAAAATGCATGAAAAGGGACCTACAAACCACAAGATGCTTCCCAATATCCACAGCCTTATGACATGCTACGACAATAATTTCTCATGTTTTAGCTAATTGTTCTGTGCATTTACATGATTCATCCTTCTTGATAAGTTATTATACTTATTTTCAAATTATAATACTCTAGTGTATGTGTATTGAATATATATTTTTTGTGTTCAATATTCATGGGTCTTGGATTTATTAGTACTTATCCAAACCTGTTTGTAGTTTTTGGGCTTCTTTGCAATACCATACAGTCAAACAAATGACTTTTCCTTAAACTTTTCAAATTGACCTTACTCATTAGTTTTGGCTCCGGTGTTAACATTTAATTAATTATAAATTGAAGGAAAAATAGTAGGTATTAGATAACCTTTTTTTTTTTTTACTTAATGTGCATTCAAATGAATGCTTTGAATAAATTGAGCTATCACATAATCTATGATAGATCTACTTTGACCACAAAATAAAAAATAAAAATAAAAACCAAGGTAGGCCGCAGTATTAATTCCAATTGGATGACCAGTTACTTGTTTGTACCATGTTTTAGTTGTGGCTCGACCTTCTTAGTTAAGGTAGGAAAAGTCAGGAGTTTAAACTTGAAATTAAAATTTGGTCATAGAAATCCTTCTCCTTTCGGCCAATGTTTTCTAAAGAAGCCGGTAAGTTGTTACCGCCATGCGACATAAAATATTTTTTATGGACGTATGTTATACGTTTCCAACTTTCCATTCACATTGACTTTACTCATAATAATGAGCATTTGTTCATGCTCTGTTTTTTTTTTTTTTTTTTTTT